>NW_027456853.1:235000-247500 GCF_040206685.1 Ascaphus truei
ACTCACCATACTGTACAGTATTACTAAATTTCCCATTCAGCTTGCGCTGGCGCCGGCCCACTTCCAGTCCAGCTTTCATCATTTTGCAGAGGGACTAGCCCACCTGTAGTCAGCGGGAAATCGCTTAGGTACATGCAAGCTTCATCAAAACTGGCTGCGAAATCCATCTCAGAGTTGTCACCGACGGCGGGACCATGATGATAAGCTGGTGCTGCTGCTGGTTCTGGTTCTGGTTCTGGCGCATTGCTTGGCAGGGACTGTCGCTTCTTATTTCGTTTTAACACGACCCTTCGCCTTTTGCCGCCTCCATTATCATAGATACAGGAAAAACCCTGTGACACACACCAATACCCTCCAACAAATTGGGGCTCAATACGGTGAAAACAGGGGTCACTACATAACCTTTTCCTTATTGCATGCTTCCACAAATGAGGAGTTGGCGAAAATCTGTAAAAGTCATAATTTTCGATAAAATACTGACAAATTTGAACAACTGTTGCCATCTTATCCTCTGTTGCATTAATAGCGGCCCATATCAAATAAGCATAACTTCTGTCAGGTTTTTGGAACACGGGCTCCACTTGAACACTCATGTCTCTGTAGAATAGTGTAAGTGAAAATGATCTTTGTCTTTATTTAATACATTACTGTATATAAAGCCTAAATTGATAAATTTTTTGCAACTCTTCCTTCAGTCTCAAGGACAAGTTACACAATAGCATACTGTACTGGGATAAAGTAACTTTTTTTTGGAAACGAAACAACTTGCAAAGGCCACACATTACTTAAGTCATGAGTTTATGCCATCTGGTGGACAATCGAAACAGCGCAGCCTAGTAAATCATTCTCATCATTTAACAGATCAGGCCCCCGTCAGCCAGGCATGAACCGTGGCTGGGAAGGCAAACGCAACGAAGCATGCAAGAGGTGAGCAGCGGCGGATTCCAGGTTTCTGCCAGGTACAAACCAGGCATTTGCTCGAATAAAGTGTGTCGGTGCAGTACCTGCGTATATCCTCCTGCTGTGTTAAACCGGGCACTGGATAAAGAGGTAAGTGCTACCAAAAATAAGAAGGAGGACGGGCTTGTATTTACCACTATATACAGTCAAGCTGGTGGTTTTATTAAATCTACCATTCTTAAACACTGGCATATTCTGCAAAATGATGATATATTATCTGAAAGTTGCTGTGTACCACCAATGGTGGTATTCAAAAGAGGGAGAAATCTGGCGGATAGCCTGATACATGCAGATAATGAGGGTAACTACAGAACTCCTCATTTTCTGGAGGGTGGCAGACCGGGTAACTTTTGATGCATGAGCTGCTCGGTCTGTAACAGTCTGACTACCGGTAGTCAATTCAGTCACCCCCAAAGCGGGAGGATCATAAAAATCAAAAATAGAATCATATGTAGATCTGAATATGTAGTGTACGTAATAAAGTGTCCATGTGGTCTTCTTTATGTGGGTAAGACCATAAGAATGTTAAAAACAAGGTTCATTGAACATAAAAGTGTAATTCGAAAAGGTACGGATCCCTCTATTCTTGTGCAACACTGTGTGGAACACAATCATAATGTTGCCTCTTTACGCATCATGGGTATTGAGACAGTAGCACCTAGACAAGGCACTCCAGATAAGGAGACTTTCTTATTGAGACGTGAAGCATTCTGGATACATGCTTTAAATACCAGCAACGGTATGGGTCTTAATGAGCAACAGAATTTAAAATGCTTCCTTAATAGAAGGTAATTTTTTGTCTTTCTACAGGCATATTTGATCTTGCACCATCCATGGACTCTGCACTTAACAATTGGGAAGATTATCCTTTTTGTGTGTTTTTTTTCCATTCTTTTTTTTCCCTCCCTCCCTCTCCCTTCCCCTCCCTCCCTCCCTCCCTCCCCCTTCCCCTCCCTCCCTCCCCCTTCCCCTCCCTCCCTCCCCCTTCCCCATCCTCTCTTCCCCTCCCCCCCCCCGGTTGTGTGTACCCATTTCTGACCTAGGTATACACACTAGTATATTCTAAATACTGATGTACTGCATATTCTTATGTGGCATTTCACTGTAACTTTGCAGGATTATACTGATGTCATCAGCAGTATACAGTCACATGTTTTAATAGTATATTGCTGTATTAGTTTTGTGCACATATGCTTTATTAATATTTTGGTGTGTGGTTTATTTACACTTTCAGGGTGATTTATAGGAGTGTCTCACACCTCCCTGCTCTGACACTGATCCCATGGCAACGGATACATCTTTGTCCAGCCCTGTGAGTACAGTCTTGATTGGTACACGCCCGCCCCCCCTTACCCCCCCTGACTGCCGGGTCACGCTGACGTCATCATGGGGGAGTATTCAGTCTGGGGAGAGGTGTGGCTGTGGCTGCAGTCCTCCAAGACAGCTCTATGCTGTATTGCCAGGGATTTAGACCTAGACGTCTGACGTCACTAGGGGGCGCCATATGGTAGCTCTGATGTCATCAGGTGGGCGTCAACATCCTGGTTATGTGGCAGAGCGGGGAGGGCTGAGTATCAGGGGGGTGGTATATATTGTGACTGTTTCTTGTGTTTGTAGCCTTCACCTTGACTGCCGAAACGTTGGACTTTATGGCATATTAAACCTCCTTTGAGTAAGACCGTGTGCCTGCTTCTTCTTCTTTGTCCGGCTACAGGAAGGGTCAGGAGACAGGGAGGACAGAGGCAGGAGAACCCCATCTGGCTCCGGCCTTGCCTGTCCCTACGAATACAAACATACAACCCCTCACTGAATAACATAGCCCTAATCCCATGTAATAATCCTGGGTGTAAACAAAATAATGGTTTTATGAATATTGTAATGGTTTATTAGGGACCTAGGAGGTGGCCAGTGGGGCTGTTATGTGTATTTTTGTTTATTGTGGGTAGCGGGGGTGGGTGAACGGGGTATTGGCCCCAAGGATGGGTGTTTAGGCCTACCGGGTGGGGGGGGTAGTGGGAGGGGTTAACCCCTTCATTACCTTAGCGGTATTAACCGCTAAGTTAAAGAAGAGGTTAAGTCATCCCGCAACCCCCTGGCAAGGCCTAAACACCCACCCAGGGCCAAATACCACCTTCACCCACCCCCGCTACCCGCAATAAGCCTGGCACGGGTATATAACCCCTTCATTGCCTTGGCGGTAATGAAGTTGCCTGTAAATGCATTTTTTATGCATCGGATTCATGCCGGGGGTCTCTGGTGCTGATATTAATAGATATCAGCTCTGGGACACATGCATTTTATTTTCATCGCAGCTTCACCCCACCTTCTTTCCAACTTTTGTGGCTGGACAATTTGGAGAAGAAACAGCAATTTTAAAGTGGCGATCAGCCGCAATAAGCTGATCAGGGCTTATAGAATTGAGCGTGTTTGAAAAACTGGCGATCAGTGCCGAAAAGTGGCTTATCACCGCGCGTCTGCCGATTTTATTTATTTATTTTCCGGCCAAAAAAAAACGGTTATTTTTGCTCTAATCCCAAGCTTCTCTGGGCTTACTGAATCGCTGTAGGCGATTACTGCATGAGGGCCTTAGGGAGGATTTGTTCCTGTAAAGTACACCTAGTTTGGCATAGGATTTGGATGTCAGGGTATCAATGTGCAACCCAAATGTTAAATGGGAGTTGAATGCCCAGATATTTCAAACCAGTAACAGGGGCTAGGATGGTATTAGAGTTGGTTTTTATCTGAAGCTCTGTCATTGGCAGCTTTAGCAATTTAGCTCTGGACCCAAATACCATTGTTACAGTCTTGTCAGTGTTTAAAATCAGTTTGTTTTAAGAAATCCAGTTTCAAGTCTCAAAAAATCAGATTGAAGTATGTGTTCAAGGTCAGAGAGGCGAGGGCTGCGTGCATATAGGATAAGATCTAAGGCCTCTCACAATAACCCGTTAGGAATATTAATTCCTCATCTATCCGACATAAGTATAAAATATACTCTACCAAGACCCCTAATACAGAGTTACCCACCTTATACGGGAGCAGCTGCCAGACGAGTATAGTAAATGTATCTTATTTCTTTTGCCACTGGAGGGCAGCGTGGAGTTACATGGAGTGGCGCCCGTAAGGACGACGTGCCAGTTAGGCGGAAGGAGAAGCGCACACACTTTTATGTGAAACGGATATATTTGGGGAGGGATTTAGGAGTCTGAGTGAGAAAAATTATATTTTGTCACAATGGAAAAATGGAAAAATTAACCATTTAAATATGCACAGATTTAATCCCACTTTTGGAAATTAGGGATGTTGCCTAAAAGTTTGAGAATGCATAAAGTGCCACCCATGGGCTTTAATGAAGCAGCATTTGTGGGCTAAAGGGAACAGCATTCTGTATAAAGGTATTTTGGACTCGATATAAATAATTGATGCCAAAAACTAATATTAAGTAAATTGAGAATGGAAAAATCTTCAACACAAACGTACAGAATGTGATATTCTGAGAGATCTTACAGATGTTATCAAATCCCACAGTGAATATATAGAAAATGTCTGTATAGAACGAGTCAAACAAGAATATGCCAATAAAACGTTTAATTGGGAGATACAGGGGCCACAATTCAGGTCATTTAGCTGAAAGAAGAGAAGCCGGTCAGCCAGTAGAGCCGGTCAGCCAGTAGAGCAGGTCAGCCGGTAGAGCAGGTCAGCCGGTAGAGCAGGTCAGCCGGTCAGCCGGTAGAGCAGGTCAGCCGGTCAGCTCTGAGATCAGCATTACTTATATCCCCTAACCTTTGCCCCCTGCATGTAATGCTGCAGAACAGCCTACACTGCATATACTGTACATGAGATACTTAACCCTTTCTTTTCGCTCGACTCTAATCTGAATGATTTGCTAATTGGTTTGTAATTAGAGAGATATTTGTAGCAGAATCCCATGTATGTTATTTTTACCTTTTTAGATACCGTTTTGTGTAATAAAAGATATGAGTTCAGAGGGGCTTACTGTTTTCACTAGTGTTTTGGCAGAAGTGTATATGTGACCGTATAAACCTTCTTCACACCCGGGCTTGGCAGCGTGACACTAGTGCAGCGTCCTGGGGAAGAATCACTGAGCTGTTAGCAATAGATACAACGGATAGAAAAGACACTACACATAGGTTGGATTAAAGAGAGTATTTTATTGAAATAATTAATCTCTTTGCTGGGAGGGGCCTGCAGCACATTGCAGAGCGATATAGTAACACGCAGAGCAATGCATTGCAGGCCCCTCCGGCAGCAAAGGGGTGAAGACCAATGCAGGGTGTATAAAGATCTCACTGATAATTCATGCACAAAGGGCAGTTTGTTGCTGTGATCCAGAGGAAGGCGAAACATAACCCCTGCTGTGCAATGGGGGAAAAAAATTCCTTCCTGACCCCATTAAATGGCGATCGGATGGTCCCTGGATCACTGCGCAGTGAGATCAGATGGAGCAGCACAGATCAGCGTTGTTATACACAGGGGCACACTCAGTATATAGAGATGCGGGTGATGGGGCCCTTGTGCCCCTGTGTATAACTCACCTGCTCCCCCATCCCCCTGCATATCTATCCCATTCACCCCTTTTCCTCCCGCATACCTCGCAGGGCCGGCCGGTCATTAGGCGGTCGCCTAGCGCGCAGAGGTCCTAGGGGCGCATTAATAATCATTATTATTTTTTCCTCTTATTATTTTATTTATTTATCTTTTTTTTAAAATTATTATTCTTTTTTTTATCCAGTATTTTGGCGTCCTTTTATTTTTATTTTGCGTCGCGCTGGGGTGCGGTCGCACCCCCTGCAGCCCCGATAGCTACGCCACTGTTTATTTTATTATTTTATTTATCTTATTATTTTTTATACAACTGGGGCACAAATTTTAAGTTTCGCCTTGGGCACATGAAACCCGTGCTCCGGCCCTGCTCCTTGTTCTCTCTCACCCTCTCACGCCCAATATCCCTATCTCCCTCTAGTACCTGCCCCTCCCGCAGCCTTCCTGATCTTATCTGCCTCTCCTGCGGTCAAACCAACTTCTCAGGGCCCCTAGAATACCCCTGTATCTACGCCCTGGCTCCTCTGCTACCTGCTCCTGGCTTCTTCTCCGCCTAAAAAAGGTGAAGCAGCAGATCTGTCCGCACCTCTCGTATTCTCCTACCTGCTCCCGGGGTCTTCTCCTCCGCCTAAAAAAGGTGAAGCAGCAGATCCGGCCACACCTGTCGTATGCTCCTTGGTCATCGTACACCACGTCTGCGTCATCGGCCGCCTTGTAGCCCACCTCATTGTTCCACTTGATGCCCGCTTTGTCGTATGCCTCGTCGTCCGCCTCGTAGCCCGCCTCGTCGTCTGGTGGCACAAAGGGCACCACCTTCGTGCATGTCCTGATCTGCAGGAGACATGAAGTGTTTGTAACCAGGGACAGTGATACTCTGTATCGCAAGAGCTCCTGTGCCACTTATACCCCATCCCCAATACCACGTTATACCGCCCTCCACAGGGCAAATATCCGTTATACCCACCTCCCCAGGCCCAGTACCCAGTTATACAACCCTCCCAAGGCCCAGTACCCTGTTATACGCCCCTCCCCAGGCCCAGTACTCGTTATACCCACCTCCCCAGGCCCAGTACCCATTATATACCCCACCCCAGAAGGTCATGTTTCTATTTATCAAAAATACATTGAGTTACCTCTGGTTTTCAGGCATGTCCTGGGGGAGTTATCACAGAGACACAGAAACGTCGCTGAGTTTGGGTTAGTAACTCCCTTAACCTCTCAGCAGTTGAATTCCCCATTAGGCGCTTAGCACGTTAAAAACAAGCGTTGCTATTTCTCTGCATGAAGTTGCAGGTAATTGGAAGAGTTACACAGTGACGGCTATTTCATCACTCACCTTCTTCCCTCGAAACGGTCTTTTCTGTCTTATTTCCGGCTTCACATCGGATATCCATATCCATTCTTGGCCTCTGATCTGTATGCAGGACAATGCTTTAAGACAGGGTTGCACAACCTTTTCCCCTGCTCCCCCCTCCACCTTCCCCACCTTGTCTCCGACGTTCTGATGTAACGACGTCATGTGATATCACGTTGCTATGGCAATGCCACATCATGTGACGCCACGTTGCTGTCGCCAGAAGCCGCCGGAGACAAGGAAAGGGAACTTACAGAGGCCTTGCGCGCGATCTCCGGCATTTAATTTAAATGCTGTGGGGAAGAGCGAGGGGCCTCTGTAAGCGCCGAGCCCCTCCTCCCAAGAAAATGTCGTGCCCCTCGATTTGCGCACCCCTGCTTTAAGAGATATTCTGGGACCCTCCAACTCCTCCATCGGACCCTTCCTCATATTGACTGACCTTGCAGTGCTCTGCACTGACTTGCACTGACCTGCTATGGTGCCTCTCAAAATACCATGCTAACTCATTCTGAACATACATATGTCCTTTCTACATGTTACTCAGCTTGTATGGGCCACAGACAGCTTTCCCGGGGTCCAGGACTAGTTTCCACCGGAGACACTCACCCATGGGTCGGCGACTTTGCGAGAACCCACCCCCCCCAACCTGTTTCATCTTGCACTGCCATAGGCAACAAAATTTCGGCCTGCTGGTCTTTCTCAGTTAAAGTGGCTAAACCCACTAAATCCAGCAAAGAAAGGCCAGCAGCCGAAACATTGTAGTCTGTGGCACAATAAATTATCTTTTTTTATTCAAATCCGTGTGCCCTTTCCCATCAATCATATTGTATCCATTGGACGAAATGCCGGTCTTCCCTGAGACTAAGGGGCACCGGTAAAAGTATCACTACTTATTGTTTTTTTTTGGTGTGCAGCAAATCCCCATCATTTTTGCGTTCTCTTGCTCTGCCCCAATCTGACACACCACCTTGCTCTCTCACCCCCCTCTTAGACTCCCCCGTCACCCTTTCCTTCCTCAAAGGATGTCCTTTAATCAGATCTTACCCAAATTGTCTCCATCTCCCTTGGAAATGTTCTGTCTTTAAGCTGTGCGGCTCCTCTTGATCCGAACTTTCTTAGCTAACCCCTTTAGGTTTTGGCTCCGAGGGTCTAAAAAATAAGCGACTCCGAAAAGATGTGAAATATGCGCACGGGTCCTAATGGGGCACTGAGGGGGAGACTTAAATACTAGTAAATATAATCTACTGTGCTAACAAATATAATCTATTAACTAACAAATATAACTTATTAAACTAAGAAATATAATTTATTAAACTAAGAAATATAACTTATTAAACTAAGAAATATAACTTATTAAACTAAGAAATATAATTTATTAAACTAAGAAATATAACTTATTAAACTAAGAAATATAATTTATTAAATTAAGAAATATAACTTATTAAACTAAGAAATATAATTTATTAAACTAAGAAATATAACTTATTAAACTAAGAAATATAACTTATTAAACTTAGAAATATAATCTATTAAACTAAATAAATATCTATTAAACTAAATAAATATCTATTCAACTAAATAAATATAATCTATTTAAAAACAATACAATAAAAAGCTGGAGAAATGATACGTCAACCAAGCCACAGATGTGATGCCAATGAGCGTTGAACTCCTTGCAGATCCACCGTCAGCTGGTTGTGGCAGAAAGTGGTGACATACAGTAGAACAGAGTGGTTGAGCTGTAACAACGGCAGTCAGGTCAGAAATCAACACAATATTTTTTGAAATTTAGAATGAGAATGTTCAGTATGTCACATTCTGGGCTCAGACTCTGAGCCCTGTCACATGTTAGCAGCTTGTGATAATAGAAAGTATCCATACACTGGGATGTGATAAGAAACATGTAGGTCATTTTATACTGGGCCCCATAACCTGCTTTATATGAAGTATCATTTTACACTAATTAGTAGAGATGTTACATTTTGAAAAATAGCACTTCTGGCGGCATTGTTCATTTTCTCTACAAATGATAAATCAAAAAGTTGGATAAAACGTTATATGTGTGTGTGCGCGCGCAATATATATATATAGAGGTATCAGTACCGTGTTAGCCGAGCTTCAATAATCAAAAAATAAATAGATGATACCGTTCTGTGGCTAAAGAAATGCTTTTATTTGTGCGAGCTTTCGAGATACACTGATCTCTTCTTCCGGCGATGTTACAATGAATGAAGCAAGCAAAAGGTATACTTAAAAACAGTGTCTCTTGGAATGTTACCTGTGCTGGTCCTTCCCCCGGTGTGGATGTGTTTTATGCCTAGAAGTGTCAAAAGGTTCCTGAAAGCAAGTGATGAAAGAGTGTGTATGTGTATCAGTGTGAATGAAAATGAATGGAGAGCCCACAGTATATACACTGGCGACACACTTTATTCGAGCTCGGCTAGTCCCACGAATTCGGGTATACCCGGGTGTATTGAGGTTTGTGACTGTTTTCTGCCCGAGTGCATTGAGTTATTTTCCAGGCAGGGATTGAAGCATTTTATTCCCGCTGGCTGCAATACTGCACAGTATATATATATATATACTGCATTACAATTCATGAATTTATGCCATCTGGTAGACACGCGAAGCATTGCAGCCTATTAAATCCTAATCATTATCATTTAACAGATCAGCCGCCCATCAGCCAGGCATGAACCCAGGCTGGGAAGGCAAATGCAACGCGGCTTGTCAGAGGTGAGGAGCGGCGCATTCCAGGTATCTGCCAGGTACATACTGGGTATTTGCTCGAATAAAGTGTGTCGCAGCAGTACAGTGCTTTACAAAAGGTGTGTGTGGAGTGGGAGTGGATATAAATGGTGTGGGTGGGTGTGGAAATGTGAGAGTTTGTAGCACAACTAAAAGTGTGTGTGGATACTTTGTGGTCCCTATTGATGTATAGGGATGTAAAAACAGTATTTGTATGTGTAAGAGACAGCTGTGTGTGCATACATATAGCACAGTATGTTAAATTACGCCGCAGGGTCATGTGACGTCACCCTCGTCAAATGCCGCTGCAGGTCACGTGACGCCGCATCAAGGTAAGGGGGGGGGCGCGAGCACCAGCAGAGGGAAGGCAGGGGGGCGAGCTGCAAAAGTTTGTGCTCCCCTGGTATAACCAATAAATAATATAGCTGATATAGCAATTTGGTTGTGGCTAGAGAGAGATTATAATGGCAGTGAGAATTAGTGGTCAGAATTAATAACAGTGCAATTACTAAAAAGTAGCTGTAATAAAATAATAATAAACTCTATGCCTAAACACAATAAAAGTCCAGAAACCTAGCTCTAATAGCTATGTTATAACTCAATCATAAAAGGATCCAATTCGGGCGTCCTCTGGAGCCCTGGCAGCTCTCTTCAGGGAAACAACCACCTCCTCGATAGATATCTAAACAAAAAAAAGAAGAGAAAGCGCCCGCTCCATGTGTAAATTCGGTTTAACAATTTCATTTCCTGGACAAGATAAAAATAGCAAACTCACAAACATCCGTTTGGTAAAAGCATTGTGTGAGACAGGCTCGTGCTCCGTGGTAATCCGGTGGTCACTCCGCAGCTCCAGACTTTGGACGATGACCGGGAAACTCGATAGGCTGCGCCCCTCGCAGTGTGGTCCTCCAGCAATCTGTGGTATGTTGTGGTTCCACTGTAAATCCGGTGTCTCGTCTTGGTCGCGTACCAACTTCCCTTCCGGCGTCAGGACGTATAGTGTGGCAATAGCAACGAGAAGAAAGTACTGAGGTGGGGTTGGATCCCCCTCGGTTATTTCTTGTTTTATTAATAAATAATTTACTATATTTTAATCTCTGGTGCGCATTGTGTGCATTTTTCTTCTTGTCTGCACAGTGCTTCAGATGCTGCATCTGAAAAAATGCCGGTGGATCGGGATGTGAGGTAGGGAAGTGACGTCCGCGCCGGAACGTTATTGCCACGCCTCCAAATATTTATTGCCACGCCCCCAATCGCACCCGCTGCATACCCTGCAAAGCCATAAAAAAGCTCAGGCTTCAGCAAGTGTATTGCAGCGTGTGTGCCTTCCCTCCGTCTGAAATACTATAGACGCAGCCTTATCGACGCTTACTAAATAGGCCCGTGTCTCTCTCTCTCTGTGTCTCTGTCTCTCTCTGTGTGTCTCTGTCTCTCTCTCTGTGTCTCTGTCTCTCTCTGTGTGTCTCTGTTTCTCTCTGTGTGTCTCTGTCAAAAGAACATTTCAGTATTGCCAAAGCGTGAGTAAAAGGGGGTGTGGGACAATGATTACACGAATACTAGGGGGTACGGTTTAATGGTTATACAGTACATTACTTTTGTCTCTCTCTCTCTCTGTGTCTGTCTCTCTCTCTCTGTGTCTCTCTCATTCTCTGTCTCTCATTCTCTGTCTCTCATTCTCTGTCTCTCTCTCATTCTCTGTCTCTCTCTCATTCTCTGTCTCTCTCTCATTCTCTGTCTCTCTCTCATTCTCTGTCTCTCTCTCATCCCTGTATGATAGGTATGTTCCAACTCTATTTTTTGCTCTTCTTTTCCGTTTGAGAGGAGGGAGTCCCTCACCTCTTCAGCCACACACCAGGAACGCTGGATTGCTTTCAGACGCTCGGAGAGGCGGATACAGTCGTGGATTGCAGGCACTGATTTATCTGGTAAGTACCGCAAACATGCTTGAACAAGGGCCGTAGACATTTTATTTGATGGTTTAGATTATCATTGTCTGTGGTTGTTAGTTATTGGTATTAGAGTTTTTTGATGTTGTTACGAATCAAATACATTTTGAAGTAGTAATCCCCTCCGAACTGGGCATTCCTGGCCAATAATGCCCTGGCTGTAAGAGTTGAAGGGCCCAAGCAAAGCCCCCACCTCTATACACACTAACACTGCAGGGGCATCAGAGTGTCTTGTTGTCATGGCAACGGGGGGTGTCACGTGATGTAATTTGTTTAATAAATTATTTTTTAAGGTGTCCCGGTTTTTCATTTTCGAAATCTGGTCACCCTATTGATCAAGCAGAAAAAGTGAAGAAACAATTGTAGTTTTGCTAATGGACGTCATTTTGGCATATCATTAGCTTTGAGGATACCCATTAATATGAAGAAAAATAACATCGATTCCCAATATAGCCCCCCTTCCCTGGGCCAATCGCAGATCGGGCCCCCCTCCTCTGTACTAGGGTCTGGCTACGTGTCTGAGTGTGGTGCATACCTGCTGGCAACAGGGGGGCCTGAGTCTCCCGCGATGGTATGGGGGATGACAGGATCAGGTTTCTGGGGTGAATGCCTCCGTCTCATCAGAGCAGGATGAAATTTCGCTTCAGAAGGACTTGGAGAGACTGGAAACGTGGGCAGGTAAATGGCAAATGAGGTTTAATACAGATAAATGTAAGGTTATGCATTTGGGATGCAAGAATAAAAAGGCGACTTACAAATTAAATGGAGATATATTGGGGGAATCCTTGATGGAGAAGGATTTAGGGGTGCTTGTAGACAGCAGGCTTAGCAATAGTGCCCAATGTCATGCAGTAGCTGCAAAGGCAAACAAGATCTTATCTTGCATCAAACGGGCAATGGATGGAAGGGAAGTAGACATAATTATGCCCCTT
>NW_027456853.1:252500-280365 GCF_040206685.1 Ascaphus truei
TATAGAAAATGTCCGTATAGAACGAGTCAAACAAGAATACGCCAATAAAACGTTTAAAGCTGCAGTTCAGTCTTTTTTTTTCATTTTATTTATTTTTTTACTTTAATAGTTTCATGTGGGCAATCTCTAATTACCTAAAGAACTGTATAGCTGCAGGTCAATTTGTTCTCCATGTATTGATAGGCGAAATTTGGTGACATAATTAGTGAAGGGATCTGTTTCTCTTCTGCTTCTGTCACTCAGTGGAAGCTCATGAATATTCATGAGCACTCCTGCACTGATATGTGCTAGAGGGAGGGCAGGGCTGACAAAGGGGTGTGCCAGGGCTTGTGACAGGACATGAAGGGGCAGTGCCTTAGCAAATGGCTGTTAAACTAGAATACAAGAAAATTGGTCTTTCAAAGTTGTTTTTTTTTAAAACAGAAAATGCTAAAAGTATTTTTTCTTAATACAGAACTGATTTATTAAAAAAAAACACACATGCAGGATATTGCCTGAACTGCAGCTTTAATTGGGAGATATAGGGGCCACAATTCAGGTCATTTAGCTGAAAGAAGGGAAGCCAGTCAGCCGGTAGAGCAGGTCAGTCGGTCAGCCAGTAGAGCAGGTCAGCTGGTAAGCCAGTAGAGCAGGTCAGCCTGTAGAGCAGGTCAGCCGGTCAGCCAGTAGAGCAGGTCAGCCGGTAGAGCAGGTCAGCCGGTCAGCCAGTAGAGCAGGTCAGCCGGTCAGCTCTGAGATCAGCATTACTTATATCTCCTAACCTTTGCCCCCTGCATGTAATGCTGCAGAACAGCCTACACTGCATATACTGTACATGAGATACTTAACCCTTTCTTTTCGCTCGACTCTAATCTGAATGATTTGCAAATTGGTTTGTAATTAAAGAGATATTTGTAGCAGAATCCCATGTATGTTCTTTTTACCTTTTTAGAAACCGTTTTGTGTAATAAAAGATATGACAGATCTTGCACTTGTGTTTTGGCAGAAGTGTATATGTGACCCTATAAATCTCCCTCACACCCGGGCTTGGCAGCGTGACACTAGTGCAGCGTCCTGGGTAAGAATCACTGAGCTGTTAGCAATAGATACAACGGATAGAAAAGACACTACACATAGGTTTGATTAAAGAGAGTATTTTATTTAAATAATGAATCTCTTTGCTGGGAGGGGCCTGCAGCACATTGCAGAGCGATATAGTAACACGCAGAGCAATGCACTGCAGGCCCCTCCGGCAGCGAAGGGGTGAAGACCAATGCAGGGTGTATAAAGATTTCACTGATAATTCATGCACAAAGGGCAGTTTGTTGCTGTGATCCAGAGGAAGGCGAAACATAACCCCTGCTGTGCAATGGGGGAAAAAATTCCTTCCTGACCCCATTAAATGGCGATCATAGGGTCCCTGGATCACTGCGCAGTGAGATCAGATGGAGCAGCACAGATCAGCATTGTTATACACAGGGGCACACTCGGTATATAGAGATGCGGGTGATGGGGCCCTTGTGCCCCTGTGTATAAATCACCTGCTCCCCCATCCCCCTGCATATCTATCCCATTCACCCCTTTTCCTCCCGCATACCTCGCAGGGCCGGCCGGCCATTAGGCGGTCACCTAGCGCGCAGAGCTCCTAGGGGCGCATTAATAATCATTATTATTTTTTCCTCTTATTATTTTTAATTTATTTATCTTTTTGTTTTGAAAATTATTTTTATTTTTTTATCCAGTATTTTGGCGCCCTTTTATTTTTATTTTGCGTTGCGCTGGGGTGCGGTCGCACCCCCTGCCGCCTCGATAGCTACGCCACTGTTTATTTTATTATTTTATTTATCTTATTATTTTTTATACAACTGGGGCACAAATTTTAAGTTTTGCCTCGGGCGCATGAAACCCGTGCTCCGGCCCTGCTCCTTGTTCTCTCTCACCCTCTCACGCCCAATATCCCTATCTCCCTCTAGTACCTGCCCCTCCCGCAGCCTTCCTGATCTTATCTGCCTCTCCTGCGGTCAAACCAACTTCTCAGGGCCCCTAGAATACCCCTGTATCTACGCCCTGGCTCCTCTGCTACCTGCTCCTGGCTTCTTCTCCACCTAAAAAAGGTGAAGCAGCAGATCCGTCCACACCTCTTGTATTCTCCTTCGCCATGGCCCACCTCATCGCCAGACTTAACATCCGCTTCGTCGTCTGCCTCATCGGCCGCCTTGTAGCCCACCTCTTCGCACCACTTGACGCCCGCTTTGTCGTATGCCTCATCGTCCGCCTCGTAGCCCGCCTCGTCGTCTGGTGGCACGAAGGGCTCCACCTTCGTGCGTGTCCTGATCTGCAGGAGACATGAAGTGTTTGTAACCAGGGACAGTGATACTCTGTATCGCAAGAGCTCCTGTGCCACCTATACCCCCTCCCCAATACCACGTTATACCGCCCTCCACAGGGCAAATACCCGTTATACCCACCTCCCCAGGCCCAGTACCCAGTTATACACCCCTCCCCAGGCCCAATACCCTGTTATACACCCCTCCCCAGGCCCAAAACCCTGTTATACACACCTCCCAAGGCCCAGTACCCTGTTATACACCCCTCTCCAGGCCCAGTACCCTGTTATACACCCCTCCCCAAGCCCAGTACCCTGTTTTATACCCCTCCCCAGGCCCAGTACCCTGTTATACACCCCTCCCCGGGCCCAGTACCCTGTTATATACCCCTCCCCAGGCCCAGTACCCTGTTATACACCCCTCCCCAGGCCCAGTACCCTGTTATACGCCCCTCCCCAGGCCCAGTACCCTGTTATACGCCCCTTCCCAGGCCCAGTACCCGTTATACCCACCTCACCAGGCCCAGTACCCGTTATACCCACCTCACCAGGCCCAGTACCCATTATATACCCCTCCCCAGAACTCCGTTATACGTCCCTCCCCAGGATCCTTTACACACACACTCCCCAGATGCAGGACCCCCTACGGTGGAAGTGTAATGTCACATGGGTAGTGGAAGGTTTCCCAGAGAAGGTGTCCATGTGTCACAGCTGTTTCATCACCTTGGGTGAGAAGTCTCCCTACTCTCTGCCTTTCCTTTCCCTCTCCTGTCAGTCTGTCTCTCCCCCTTTAATCTTATTTCTCTTTTATTTATCTCTGTCCCTCCTTATTTTTGTTTCTATGTATTTCTCTCCCCCCCCCATGTAAGGCCTGAGACATAGAGGGTTCAGCCACGCTGAGCCACGCTCCTGCTCTGCCTCGCCTGCTGAAAATGGTGTTTTTTTCTGTCCTTGCAGGCGAGGCAGTGAGCGCGCTCTGGGGGCGGGTGGAGACGGAGCAGAGGCAGAGCGGAGGCGTGTCAGGAGGCGGAGCGGGAAGCGGGGCTAGTCCCCGCTCCCATTGGATGGGAGCGGTCACGTGACCGCTTCTTCGCTTCCCCGAGCGGCAAATTTGAAACTTGCCTGTCTCGGCAAAGTTTCTGAGCCTCTGCACGCATGAGCACGCATGCGGAGGGGGAAACTATAGCCGCGCTGATGACAGATGCAGGGGGTTTGTGCATCTGCTCAGCGTGGCTCAGCCCACCTCAGCGAGCTTGAACTTACTAATAGGCCCAGGCCTAATAGGGGCACAAACCTCAGATCTAAGTGTGTGGGGTTCTCTGTGTCTGGAGAGACCCCTAAATGTTCTCTCTTTGTTTGGGGAGACCCCTAAATATTCCCCAGTGTAGCTCGTTTCAAAATAACCCAGAAAAGTAGCCTTGAGCCCTCGGTGACCGGGCGCTATGACCAGAGGGACTAGGCTCTCCCTTACCTGTGAGTGTGGACTACGTCCCCCCTGGCCTTCCCCCCCCTCTGGCAGTGATGTGACACAGCCGGGGGAAGGGCCAGGGAGGTTAGAATTAGACAGAGGCGCGGGGTCAGTCTACGCCCTGCCATGGGAGTCCCGCCCACCCTGCCCTTTATTGTGAATACTGGTAAATATGTTGGTTGTACGTGTTTAAAAGGAAAAAAAGAATAAATAAACAATGAAAATGAATAACAGAAATAAAATAAAAAGTGGCTGGGAGTGGTGAGAGGGCGCGGCTCATTTACACGTGCGTTCCTGGGCCCATTCTCGCCAGACAGGCGGGGCCCGGCTAGGGGGGAGTAACGGGCCATTGGATCGGGTACCTTTGGCCTTTACCCAATGAGCGAGCACTCTGGCAGGGGGTTGGCACTAATTAGGTTAATAGAAGTTTTACTAAAAAGCAGCGGCCGCCAGACCTCGTGTTTGTGGTTATTTGTGTATTGGTTATGGTGGGGTTTGGGAAGCAAAGGGAAGGGGGGGAAGGAGAGGGGGTCTCACAGTCTCCGAGGTCAAGTTTCTATTTATCAAAAATACATTGAGTTACCTCTGGTTTCCAGGCATGTCCTGGGGGAGTTATCACAGAGACACAGAAGCGTCGCTGAGTTTGGTGAGTAACTCCCTTAACCTCTCAGCAGTTGAATTCCCCCTTGGCGCTAACACGTTAAAAACAAGCATTGCTATTTCTTTGCATGAAGTTGCAGGTAATTGGAAGAGTTACACAGTGACGGCTATTTCATCACTCGAAACGGTCTTTTCGGTATTGTTCTCGGTCTTATTTCCGACTTCACATCGGATATCCATATCCATTCTTCGCCTCTGATCTGTATGCAGGACAATGCTTTAAAGCTGCAGTTCAGTCAATATCCTGCATGTGTGTTTTTTTTTAATAAATCAGTTCTGTAGTAAGAAAAAATACTTTTAGCATTTTCTGTTTTTAAAAAACAACAACTTTGAAAGACCAATTTTCTTTTATTCTATTTTAACAGCCATTTGCTAAGGCACTGCCCCTTCATGTCCTGTCACAAGCCCTGGCACACCCCTTTGTCAGCCCTGCCCTCCCTCTAGCACATGTCAATGCAGGAGTGCTCATGAATATTCATGAGCTTCCACTGAGAGACAGAAGCAGAAGAAAAACAGATCCCTTCACTAATTATGTCACCAAATTTCGCCTATCAATACATGGAGAACGAATTGACCTGCAGCTATACAGTTCTTTAGGTAATTAGAGATTGCACACATGAAACTATTGAAGTACAAAAATAAATAAAATAAAAAAAAGACTAAACTGCAGCTTTAATAGGGCCTCTTTGGACTTGAATATTTTGGTTATTGAGGAGGTGGGGGAACAACTTAGCCACACAAGGAAGGATATACTCAAAGTGGAAATCCTCATTGAACAGTCTAGCCCTGGTACGGACGTTGTACAATCATTGGATAGTCTTAAGACCAAGCTGGAAAAAAATTAAAAGTGATCTTATTCACTTTAAGAAGTTGAAATTCAAAAAAGTTGTTAATGACTATAAAGATGGAAGAGTATACCCGTGGCTGAAGCAAGACCCCAAACAACGCAAGAACCAAAGAGGGAGAGCACCCCAGGGAGTCCAAGAAGTCCACACCAGTGACTCTGAAGCCCATTCCTCAACAGAACGTCAGAGAGGCCAAAGTCCGGCCCCTTTTTTAGGCCAATCCAAGGACAAGGAGAAAGGAAAAGGAAAATTAGACGCGGGGGCCAGGGGAAAGGGAAGATCACCCTATCCCCTACGTACAACGGAGCAGAAATGAGTATGGACACCGTGGTTGTTAATCTGTCTGATTACACTCTTAATCAATGTGAAATGTCTGTCTTAGCTAGGGGCCCCTCATATGTACCTACTACATTGTTTAATGATTTTGATTTGGAGGTTGACCTATTTAAATTCGAACGTGTATTAAACCTTAAATCCTTTTTTTCTAACAGGTCTACAGAATCGGTGCATTCCAATATCCAACCAGGGACAGGTAATCCTCCTATGAACAACAAGGGACAGTTAATTTGGCCACTGACCAGCAAGGGACAGATAATTCGGCTTCTTATCAAGGTACCAAAATGTGCAAGCTCAAATCCACTTTTGTCCCGCCATTTAAAAATCAATCAGTCAGCACATACAGTATATACGATTGGTTAAGGGGGACATTGCAAGGTACAAAAAAAAAACCATAGGGCTACATACAATATGTCTGTTCAGGAAAAGGAAGCATTAAAAATGTTGACTAATAATAATGAGATTATTATTAAGCGTGCGGACAAGGGGGGTGCCCTAGTAGTGCAGAATTACTCAGATTATAAGGCTGAAACCATCAGACAACTGAGTGACAGTAACTGCTACATTAAATGGGATAGGGACCCTATCTTTAACTATGCGAGAGAAATTAAGGAAATTATCCAAATGGGGGTTAATAACCGGTGGATAACAGAGCCTGAATCTGAGTTTCTAACTATGTTGCATCCTAAATGCCCTATTTTCTATACCTTGCCCAAAATACACAAGAATTTAAACAATCCCCCGGGGCGGCCTATTATAGCTGCTATTAATTCATTAAATCAACCCCTTGCAAAATTTGTAGACACATTTCTACAACCTATAGCACAGACAGCCAACTCATACATCAAAGACACGTTTGATTTTTTTGACAAATTAAAAAACTCACCTGGTGATGGGACTAATCATATTCTGGTTAGTTTAGATGTGTCTAGCCTTTATACAATAATCCCCCATGTTGAAGGTCTTGAGATAATCAAGGCCGCCCTCATTCGCCATTATAGTGATACTGTTCCAATTGAATACATTATGCTCATTTTACATTTCATTCTCTATAAAAATTATTTTAGATTTGAGAGTGATTTCTTCCTGCAGATTAAGGGGACAGCAATGGGCAGTAATATGGCCCCTGCTTACGCCAACATATACATGACACATTTCGAAGAGCAGTACTGCACCGACACATTTTATTCGAGCAAATACCCAGTATGTACCTGGCAGATACCTGGAATGCACCGCTCCTCACCTCTGACATGCCCCGTTGTGTTTGCCTTCCCAGCCTGGGTTCATGCCTGGCTGACGGGCGGCTGATCTGTTAAATGATAATGATTAGGATTTAACAGGCTGCAATGCTTCGCGTGTCTACCAGATGGCATAAATTCATGAATTGTAATGCAGTATATATATATATACAGTATACTGTGCAGTATTGCAGCCAGCGGGAATAAAATGCTTCAATCCCTGCCTGCAAAATACCTCAATGCACTCGGGCAGAAAACAGTCACAAACCTCAATACACCCGGGTATACCCGAATTCGTGGGACTAGCCGAGCTCGAATAAAGTGTGTCGCCAGTGTACATCTACAAATCAGACTTTTTAGTGCATATTAAAAGCTATTACAGATATATTGATGTTTTTCATCTGGACAGGTACGGAGGATCAGCTGTTATCTTTTTTTGAGTATCTTAATGGTCTCCATTCACCGGTCCTCCTCACTAATACATGGAGTACACAGCAACTCTCTTTTTTAGATGTCCTCATTACACAGACTAATGGGGAGTTACATACTGATCTTTTTAGAAAGGATACAGACAGAAATGCAATTTTAAGGGCAGATAGCCATCATCCTCCTTCTCTTATTGATGCATTACCTTTTTCACAGAAAGTCCAGGTCTGCAAAATCACGAGCAGGAAGGATCATATTGACCCAGCTATTGGAGAACTACGTGGTAGATTCCTGGCTAGGGGATATCTTCCTGCGTATATCCTCCTGCTGTGTTAGACCGGGCACTGGATAAAGAGGTAAGTGCTACCAAAAATAAGAAGGAGGACGGGCTTGTATTTACCACTATATACAGTCAAGCTGGTGGTTTTATTAAATCTACCATTCTTAAACACTGGCATATTCTGCAAAATGATGATATATTATGTGAAAGTTGCTGTGTACCACCAATGGTGGCATTCAAAAGAGGGAGAAATCTGGCGGATAGCCTGATACATGCAGATAATGAGGGTAACTACAGAACTCCTCATTTTCTGGAGGGTGGCAGACCGGGTAACTTTAGATGCATGAGCTGCTCGGTCTGTAACAGTCTGACTACCGGTAGTCAATTCAGTCACCCCCAAAGCGGGAGGATCATAAAAATCAAAAATAGAATCACATGTAGATCTGAATATGTAGTGTACGTAATAAAGTGTCCATGTGGTCTTCTTTATGTGGGTAAGACCATAAGAATGTTAAAAACAAGGTTCATTGAACATAAAAGTGTAATTCGAAAAGGTACAGATCCCTCTATTCTTGTGCAACACTGTGTGGAACACAATCATAATGTTGCCTCTTTACGCATCATGGGTATTGAGACAGTAGCACCTAGACAAGGCACTCCAGATAGGGAGACTTTCTTATTGAGACGTGAAGCATTCTGGATACATGCTTTAAATACCAGCAACGGTATGGGTCTTAATGAGCAACAGAATTTAAAATGCTTCCTTAATAGAAGGTAATTTTTTGTCATTCTACAGGCATATTTGATCTTGCACCATCCATGGACTCTGCACTTACCAATTGGGAAGATTATCCTTTTTGTGTGTTTTTTTTCCCTTCTTTTTTTCCCCTCCCTCCCTCCCCCTTCCCCTCCCTCCCTCCCCCTTCCCCTCCCTCCCTCCCCCTTCCCCTCCCTCCCTCCCCCTTCCCCATCCTCCCTTCCCCTTCCCCCCCCCCTGGTTGTTCTAAATACTGATGTACTGCATATTCTTATGTGGAATTTCACTGTAACTTTGCAGGATTATACTGATGTCATCAGCAGTACAGTATACAGTCACATGTTTTAATAGTATATTGCTGTATTAGTTTTGTGCACATATGCTTTATTAATATTTTGGTGTGTGGTTTATTTACACTTTCAGGGTGATTTATAGGAGTGTCTCACTCCTCCCTGCTCTGAAACTGATCCCATGGCAACGGATACATCTTTGTCCAGCCCTGTGAGTACAGTCTTGATTGGTGCACGCCCGCCCCCCCCTTACCCCCCCCCTGACTGCCGGGTCACGCTGACGTCATCATGGGGGAGTGTTCAGTCTGGGGAGAGGTGTGGCTGTGGCTGCAGTCCTCCAAGACAGCTCTATGCTGTATTGCCAGGGATTTAGACCTAGACGTCTGACGTCACTAGGGGGCGCCATATGGTAGCTCTGACGTCATCAGGTGGGCGTCAACATCCTGGTTATGTGGCAGAGCGGGGAGGGGTGAGTATCAGGGGGGTGGTATATATTGTGACTGTTTCTTGTGTTTGTAGCCTTCACCTTGACTGCCGAAACGTTGGACTTCATGGCATATTAAACCTCCTTTGAGTAAGACCGTGTGCCTGCTTCTTCTTCTTTGTCCGGCTACAGGAAGGGTCAGGAGACAGGGAAGACAGAGGCAGGAGAACCCCATCTGGCTCCGGCCTTGCCTGTCCCTACGAATACAAACATACAACCCCTCACTGAATAACATAGCCCTAATCCCATGTAATAATCCTGGGTGTAAACAAAATAATGGTTTTATGAATATTGTAATGGTTTATTAGGGACCTAGGAGGTGGCCAGTGGGGCTGTTATGAGTATTTTTGTTTATTGTGGGTAGCGGGGGTGGGTGAACGGGGTATTGGCCCCAAGGATGGGTGTTTAGGCCTACCGGGTGGGGGGGGGGGGGGTAGCGGGAGGGGTTAACCCCTTCATTACCTTAGCGGTATTAACCGCTAAGTTAAAGAAGAGGTTAAGTCATCCCGCAACCCCCTGGCAAGGCCTAAACACCCACCCAGGGCCAAATACCACCTTCACCCACCCCCGCTACCCGCAATAAGCCTGGCACGGGTATATAACCCCTTCACTGCCTTGGCGGTAATGAAGTTGCCTGTAAATGCATTTTTTATGCATCGGATTCATGCCGGGGGTCTCTTGTGCTGATATTAATGGATATCAGCTCTGGGACACATGCATTTTATTTTCATCGCAGCTTCACCCCACCTTCTTGCCAACTTTTGTGGCTGGACAATTTGGAGAAGAAACAGCAATTTTAAAGTGGCGATCAGCCGCAATAAGCTGATCAGGGCTTATAGAATTGAGCGTGTTTGAAAAACTGGCGATCAGTGCCGAAAAGTGGCTTATCACCGCGCGTCTGCCGATTTTATTTATTTATTTATTTATTTTCCGGCAAAAAAAAAAACGGTTATTTTTGCTCTAATCGCCAGCTTCTCTGGGCTTTCTGAATCGCTGTAGGCGATTACTGCATGAGGGCCTTAGGGAGGATGTGTTCCTGTAAAGTACACCTAGTTTGGCATAGGATTTGGATGTCAGGGTATCAATGTGCAACCCAAATGTTAAATGGGAGTTGAACTATATGCCCAGATATTTCAAACCAGTAACGGGCTAGGATGGTATTAGAGCTGGTTTTTATCTGAAGCTCTGTCATTGGCAGCTTTAGCAATTTAGCTCTGGTCCCAAATACCATTGCTTCAGTCTTGTCAGTGTTTAAAATCAGTTTGTTTTAAGAAATCCAGTTTCAAGTCTCAAAAAATCAGATTGAAGTATGTGTTCAAGGTCAGAGAGGCGAGGGCTGCGTGCATATAGGATAAGATCTAAGGCCTCTCACAATAACCCGTTAGGAATATTAATTCCTCATCTATCCGACATAAGTATAAAATATAGTCTACCAAGACCCCTAATACAGAGTTACCCACCTTATACGGGAGCAGCTGCCAGACGAGTATAGTAAATGTATCTTATTTCTTTTGCCACTGGAGGGCAGCGTTGAGTTGCAAGGAGTGTCGCCCGTAAGGACGACGTGCCAGTTAGACGGAAGGAGAAGCGCACACACTTTTATGTGAAACGGATATATTTGGGGAGGGATCTAGTAGTCTGAGTAAGAAAATTAACCATTTAAATATGCACAGATTTAATCCCACTTTTGGAAATTAGGGATGTTGCCTAAAAGTTTGAGAATGCATAAAGTGCCACCCATGGGCTTTAATGAAGCAGCATTTGCGGACTAAAGGGAACAGCATTCTGTATAAAGGTATTTTGGACTCGATATAAATAATTGATGCCAAAAACTAATATTAAGTAAATTGAGAATGGAAAAATCTTCAGCACAAACGTACAGAATGTGATATTCTGAGAGATTTTACAGATGTTATCAAATCCCACAATGAATATATAGAAAATGTCTGTATAGAACGAGTCAAACAAGAATATGCCAATAAAACGTTTAATTGGGAGATACAGGGGCCACAATTCAGGTCCTTTAGCTGAAAGAAGAGAAGCCGGTCAGCCAGTAGAGCAGGTCAGCCGGTAGAGCAGGTCAGCCGGTAGAGCAGGTCAGCCGGTAGAGCAGGTCAGCCGGTCAGCCGGTAGAGCAGGTCAGCCGGTCAGCTCTGAGATCAGCATTACTTATATCCCCTAAACGTTGTCCCCTGCATGTAATGCTGCAGAACAGCCTACACTGCATATACTGTACATGAGATACTTAACCCTTTCTTTTCGCTTGACTCTAATCTGAATGATTTGCTAATTGGTTTGTAATTAGAGAGATATTTGTAGCAGAATCCCATGTATGTTATTTTTACCTTTTTAGATACCGTTTTGTGTAATAAAAGATATGAGATCAGAGGGGCTTCCTGTTTGCACTAGTGTTTTGGCAGAAGTGTATATGTAACCCTATAAATCTCCCTCACACCCGGGCTTGGCAGCGTGACACTAGTGCAGCGTCCTGGGGAAGAATCACTGAGCTGTTAGCAATAGATACAACGGGTAGAAAAGACACTACACATAGGTTTGATTAAAGAGAGTATTTTATTGAAATAATGAATCTCTTTGCTGGGAGGGGCCTGCAGCACATTGCAGAGCGATATAGTAACACGCAGAGCAATGCACTGCAGGCCACTCCGGCAGCAAAGGGGTGAAGACCAATGCAGGGTGTATAAAGATCTCACTGATAATTCATGCACAAAGGGCAGTTTGTTGCTGGGATCCAGAGGAAGGCGAAACATAACCCCTGCTGTGCAATGGGGGAAAAAATTCCTTCCTGACCCCATTAAATGGCGATCGGATGGTCCCTGGATCACTGCGCAGTGAGATCAGATGGAGCAGCACAGATCAGAGTTGTTATACACAGGGGCACACTCAGTATATAGAGATGCGGGTGATGGGGCCCTTGTGCCCCTGTGTATAACTCACCTGCTCCCCCATCCCCCTGCATATCTATCCCATTCACCCCTTTTCCTCCCGCATACCTCGCAGGGCCGACCGTCCATTAGGCGGTCGCCTAGCGCGCAGAGCTCCTAGGGGCGCATTAATAATCATTATTATTTTTTCCTCTTATTATTTCATTTATTTATATTTTTTTTAAAATTATTATTCTTTTTTTTATCCAGTATTTTGGCGCCCTTTTATTTTTATTTTGCGTCGCGCTGGGGTGCGGTCGCACCCCCTGCAGCCCCGATAGCTACGCCACTGTTTATTTTATTATTTTATTTATCTTATTATTTTTTATACAACTGGGGCACAAATTTTAAGTTTCGCCTCGGGCGCATGAAACCCGTGCTCTGGCCCTGCTCCTTGTTCTCTCTCACCCTCTCACGCCCAATATCCCTATCTCCCTCTAGTACCTGAACCTCCCTCAGCCTTCCTGATCTTATCTGCCTCTCCTGTGGTCAAACCAACTTCTCAGGGCCCCTAGAATACCCCTGTATCTACGCCCTGGCTCCTCTGCTACCTGCTCCTGGCTTCTTCTCCGCTTAAAAAAGGTGAAGCAGCAGATCTGTCCGCACCTCTCGTATTCTCCTACCTGCTCCCGGGGTCTTCTCCTCCGCCTAAAAAAGGTGAAGCAGCAGATCCGGCCACACCTGTCGTATGCTCCTTGGTCATCGTACACCACGTCTGCGTCATCGGCCGCCTTGTAGCCCACCTCATTGTTCCACTCTCGTACACTACCGACACGCTTTATTGCGCATCAATTTCCCGGCTTGCTAGTGGCCGCCCCTCGGCATGACGCGCGGTCACGCGTCTTCTGGAGCCTGCGCCCCCTGCACGCGCGTCCAGGGCTCCCCGAGGGATCGCGGGACGGCGGCAGGGATTCCGGGGGACCCGGCGGACCCGGCAGCGGGAGGGAGAGCGCCCCGATCGGAGGGCGCTCTTCCGCTGCTTCGGCGCGCGCCCGGGCTACTGCTGCGGCCAAGAACGGGCAAATGCTCGAATAAACTTGGCCGCAGCAGTATTCTCCTACCTGCTCCCGGGGTCTTCTCCGCCTAAAAAAGGTGAAGCAGCAGATCCGGCCACACCTGTCGTATGCTCCTTGGTCATCGTACACCACGTCTGCGTCATCGGCCGCCTTGTAGCCCACCTCATTGTTCCACTTGACGCCCGCTTTGTCATATGCCTCGTCGTCCGCCTCGTAGCCCGCCTCGTCGTCTGGTGGCACAAAGGGCACCACCTTCGTGCGTGTCCTGATCTGCAGGAGACATGAAGTGTTTGTAACCAGGGACAGTGATACTCTGTATCGCAAGAGCTCCTGTGCCACTTATACCCCATCCCCAATACCACGTTATACCGCCCTCCACAGGGCAAATACCCGTTATACCCACCTCCCCAGGCCCAGTACCCAGTTATACAACCCTCCCAAGGCCCAGTACCCTGTTATACGCCCCTCCCCAGGCCCAGTACTCGTTATACCCACCTCACCAGGCCCAGTACCCGTTATACCCACCTCACCAGGCCCAGTACCCATTATATACCCCACCCCAGAAGGTCATGTTTCTATTTATCAAAAATACATTGAGTTACCTCTGGTTTTCAAGCATGTCCTGGGGGAGTTATCACAGAGACACAGAAACGTCGCTGAGTTTGGGTTAGTAACTCCCTTAACCTCTCAGCAGTTGAATTCCCCATTAGGCGCTTAGCACGTTAAAAACATGCGTTGCTATTTCTCTGCATGAAGTTGCAGGTAATTGGAAGAGTTACACAGTGACGGCTATTTCATCACTCACCTTCTTCCCCCGAAACGGTCTTTTCTGTCTTATTTCCGGCTTCACATCGGATATCCATATTCATTCTTGGCCTCTGATCTGTATGCAGGACAATGCTTTAAGACAGGGTTGCACAACCTTTCCCCCTGCTCCCCCTCCACCTTCCCCACCTTGTCTCCGACGTTCTGATGTAACGACGTCATGTGATATCACGTTGCTATGGCAATGCCACATCATGTGACGCCACGTTGCTGTCGCCAGAAGCCGCCGGAGACAAGGAAAGGGAACTTACAGAGGCCTTGCGCGCGATCTCCGGCATTTAATTTAAATGCTGTGGGTAAGAGCGAGGGGCCTCTGTAAGCGCCGAGCCCCTCCTCCCAAGAAAATGTCGTGCCCCTCGATTTGCGCACCCCTGCTTTAAGAGATATTCTGGGACCCTCCAACTCCTCCATCGGACCCTTCCTCATATTGACTGACCTTGCAGCGCTCTGCACTGACTTGCACTGACCTGCTATGGTGCCTCTCAAAATACCATGCTAACTCATTCTGAACATACATGTGTCCTTTCTACATGTTACTCAGCTTGTATGGGCCACAGACAGCTTTCCCGGGGTCCAGGACTAGTTTCCACCGGAGATACTCACCCATGGGTCGGCGACTTTGCGAGAACCCACCCCCCCCAACCTGTTTTCTCTTGCACTGCCATAGACAACAACATTTTGGCCTGCTGGTCTTTCTCAGGTAAAGTGGCTAAACCCACTAAATCCAGCAAAGAAAGGCCAGCAGCCGAAACATTGTAGTCTGTGGCACAATAAATTATCTTTTTTTATTCAAATCCGTGTGCCCTTTCCCATCAATCATATTGTATCCATTGGACGAAATGCCGGTCTTCCCTGAGACTAAGGGGCACCGGTAAAAGTATCACTACTTATTGTTTTTTTTTGGTGTGCAGCAAATCCCCATCATTTTTGCGTTCTCTTGCTCTGCCCCAATCTGACACACCACCTTGCTCTCTCACCCCCCTCTTAGACTCCCCCGTCACCCTTTCCTTCCTCAAAGGATGTCCTTTAATCAGATCTTACCCAAATTGTCTCCATCTCCCTTGGAAATGTTCTTTCTTTAAGCTGTGCGGCTCCTCTTGATTCGAACTTTCTTAGCTGACCCCTTTAGGTTTCGGCTCCGAGGGTCTAAAAAATAAGCAACTCCGAAAAGATGTGAAATATGCGCACGGGTCCTAATGGGGCACTGAGGGGTAGACTTAAATACTAGTAAATATAATCTACTGTGCTAACAAATATAATCTATTAACTAACAAATATAACTTATTAAACTAAGAAATATAATTTATTAAACTAACAAATATAACTTATTAAACTAAGAAATATAACTTATTAAACTAAGAAATATAACTTATTAAACTAAGAAATATAACTTATTAAACTAAGAAATATAATTTATTAAACTAAGAAATATAACTTATTAAACTAAGAAATATAATTTATTAAACTAAGAAATATAACTTATTAAACTAAGAAATATAACTTATTAAACTTAGAAATATAATCTATTAAACTAAATAAATATCTATTCAACTAAATAAATATAATCTATTTAAAAACAATACAATAAAAAGCTGGAGAAATGATACGTCAACCAAGCCACAGATGTGATGCCAATGAGCGTTGAACTCCTTGCAGATCCACTGTCAGCTGGTTGTTGCAGAAAGTGGTGACATACAGTAGAACAGAGTGGTTGAGCTGTAACCACGGCAGTCAGGTCAGAAATCAACACAATATTTTTTGAAATTTAGAATGAGAATGTTCTGTATGTCACATTCTGGGCTCAGACTCTGAGCCCTGTCACATGTTAGCAGCTTGTGATAATAGAAAGTATCCATATACTGGTATGTGATAAGAAACATGAAGGTCATTTTATAATGGGTCCCATAACCTGCTTTATATGAAGTATCATTTTACACTAATTAGTAGAGATGTTACATTTTGAAAAATAGCACTTCTGGCGGCATTGTTCATTTTCTCTACAAATGATAAATCAAAAAGTTGGATAAAACGTTATGTGTGTGTGCGCGCGCAATATATATATAGAGGTATCAGTACCGTGTTAGCCGAGCTTCAATAATCAAAAAATAAATAGATGATACCGTTCTGTGGCTAACGAAATGCTTTTATTTGTGCGAGCTTTCGAGATACTCTGATATCTTCTTCCGGCGATGTTACAATGAATGAAGCAAGCAAAAGGTATACTTAAAAAATGTGTCTCTTGGAATGTTATCTGTGCTGGTCCTTCCCCCGGTGTGGATGTGTTTTATGCCTAGAGGTGTCAAAAGGTTCCTTAAAGCAAGTGATGAAAGAGTGTGTATGTGTATCAGTGTGAATGAAAATGAATGGAGAGCCCACAGTATATACAGTGCTTTACAAAAGGTGTTTGTAGCACAACTAAAAGTGTGTGGATACTTTGTGGTCCCTATTGATGTATAGGGATGTAAAAACAGTATTTGTATGTGTAAGAGACAGCTGTGTGTGCATACATATAGCACAGTATGTTAAATTACGCCGCATCAAGGTAAGGGGGGGGGGGCGCGAGCACCAGCAGAGGGAAGGCAGGGGGGCGAGCTGCAAAAGTTTGTGCTCCCCTGGTATAACCAATAAATAATATAGCTGATATAGCAATTTGGTTGTGGCTAGAGAGAGATTATAATGGCAGTGAGAATTAGTGGTCAGAATTAATAACAGTGCAATTACTAAAAAGTAGCTGTAATGAAATAATAATAAACACTATGCCTAAACACAATAAAAGTCCAGAAACCTAGCTCTAATAGCTATGTTATAACTCAATCATAAAAGGATCCAATTCGGGCGTCCTCTGGAGCCCTGGCAGCTCTCTTCAGGGAAACAACCACCTCCTCGATAGATATCTAAACAAAAAAAAGAAGAGAAAGCGCCCGCTCCATGTGTAAATTCGGTTTAACAATTTCATTTCCTGGACAAGATAAAAATAGCAAACTCACAAACATCCGTTTGGTAAAAGCATTGTGTGAGACAGGCTCGGGCTCCGTGGTAATCCGGAAGTCACTCCGCAGCTCCAGACTTTGGACGATGACCGGGAAACTCGATAGGCTGCGCCCCTCGCAGTGTGGTCCTCCAGCAATCTGTGGTATGTTGTGGTTCCACTGTAAATCCGGTGTCTCGTCTTGGTCGCGTACCAACTTCCCTTCCGGCGTCAGGACGTATAGTGTGGCAATAGCAACGAGAAGAAAGTACTGAGGTGGGGTTGGATCCCCCTCGGTTATTTCTTGTTTTATTAATAAATAATTTACTATATTTTAATCTCTGGTGCGCATTGTGTGCATTTTTCTTCTTGTCTGCACAGTGCTTCAGATGCTGCATCTGAAAAAATACCGGTGGATCGGGATGTGAGGTAGGGAAGTGACGTCCGCGCCGGAACGTTATTGCCACGCCTCCAAATATTCATTGCCACGCCCCCAAATCGCGCCCGCTGCATACCCTGCAAAGCCATAAAAAAGCTCAGGCTTCAGCAAGTGTATTGCAGCGTGTGTGCCTTCCCTCCGTCTGAAATACTATAGACGCAGCCTTATCGACGCTTACTTAATAGGCCCCTGTGTCTCTCTCTCTCTCTGTGTCTCTCTCTCATTCTCTGTCTCTCTCTCATTCTCTGTCTCTCTCTCATTCTCTGTCTCTCTCTCTCTGTGTCTCTCTCTCATTCTCTGTCTCTCTCTCATTCTCTGTCTCTCATTCTCTGTCTCTCTCTCATTCTCTGTCTCTCTCTCATTCTCTGTCTCTCTCTCATTCTCTGTCTCTCTCTCTCATCCCTGTATGATAGGTATGTTCCAACTCTATTTTTTGCTCTTCTTTTCCGTTTGAGAGGAGGGAGTCCCTCACCTCTTCAGCCACACACCAGGAACGCTGGATTGCTTTCAGACGCTCGGAGAGGCGGATACAGTCGTGGATTGCAGGCACTGATTTATCTGGTAAGTACCGCAAACATGCTTGAACAAGGGCCGTAGACATTTTATTTGATGGTTTAGATTATCATTGTCTGTGGTTGTTAGTTATTGGTATTAGAGTTTTTTGATGTTGTTACGAATCAAATACACTTTGAAGTAGTAATCCCCTCCGAACTGGGCATTCCTGGCCAATAATGCTCTGGCTGTAAGAGTTGAAGGGCCCAAGCAAAGCCCCCACCTCTATACACACTAACACTGCAGGGGCATCAGAGTGTCTTGTTGTTATGGCAACGGGGGGCGTCACGTGATGTCATTTGTTTAAAAAATTATTTTTTAAGGTGTCCCGGTTTTTAATTTTTTAAATCTGGTCACCCTATCCTCATGGAGTATTTAAGTGAAGTGGATTTATCGCAGCACCTGAAAGAGAAGAGACTACTTAAGATCAGCAGCGCAACGCAAGTGAAAAGGGGGGAGAAGGGAATATAGAGAAAGGAGGGTTAGAGGGGGGTGAGAGAAATTAGAGAGGGGGTTTGGGGAGGGGATATGATAAATATGCATAATATATATATGCATGCGAGTGACGTCATCTGGATGCGACGTGACCAGCGGGTCTGCGATCAGGACAACAGCTAGCGTGACGGCGACGTCTGAGCCCTGAAAGTACACTGTGGAGTCCCCAGATTGGGATCCAGCACGGAGGGAGAGACAAAGTTTCTATCAGCGCTGTTTGTTGGCCGCCCTGTCGTGAGTAGGATTCCCATTTTTACATCACCGGGTGGGATCTCCACAGTTCATGTTCCTCATGTCTATTTAGACAATTGTTTTATCTTTTATAGGTTTTTATTGTTAGTATTAAATAGCACCAGTTTTTTCAGTCAGTCTGTGTTATGTGAGTGTGTGTTTGTAAGTTGTTGTGGTCCTTTTTAGTTTGATTGTGTATACCAGTGTTGCACTATGATTTTTTTCTTTGTTTATTTCCACGTTATGAGACATCAATCAAGAATCATCTGATATTGATTGGGCACTAAGGACTGATCTGATATTTGATCTGTGATCCCCTTAGGTGGTGAATGGTAAATCTAGGCGCCAGTTATTTTGTGTTTTCTATGTGTTTATGTTGACCTGTATCGGTCATAGTTTCTAGGTAGCCTAGACCTTTAATATAGAGGCTTGTTTGTGTAATCACTTTAGTATTTATTTTTACTATATTGTTTTAAGCATTAGCGCTGTAAGCACTTATTTTCTTTATATTATCTAAGAGTTTGGGTTTTTATAGAATGCAAGTTAAAACCAAAGTATTACTTACCATAAAAAAATAATTAAAAAAAAGTATATTATGTTTAAGATGCTCAAGTTAACTCGATGTTTTTATATAGTAGTCACAGGATAAGGACATTTTCTTCAGGATGTAAGACGTACGACGTAAATGGCACATGCTGGAAATGTAGTGACAAGATCGTGCGATGTACAGACAAATGATCTCAGGTACCACAGTGCACCCCGAGCATATACACTATTAGACTCTGCATACCACAATTACCCCATAAGCAGAGTCAACGGCCAAAGATGTACATGGGCTTCAACCCAAGATAAAACCCTTCTTTTTTCTCTTTATTATTTTCATTTTTACCCGTCCACCCATTCCCACTGTTCTAAACCCAGTGAGCGAGGCGACACTAACTTTTTCACTCGCCAAGCTGCGGGAGACCAACAAGACTAACGAGATAAAAACACGAGCCTTATGTAGCCAGGTCCCCCCTGCCTGTCAGCACCCCCCTCACCTTGCTGGCGATCGCGGGTGCCGCCGAGTCCAATGGCGGCCCCGCCAGCCGATCGCAAGGGTGAGGGCGGTCAGGCTCCTGCTCGGGAGTTGCTGGGGACACGTGCGGCCGGTTACCAAGACCGCGATTGCGTTGCAGGGCTCCCGGCGCTCCCGAAGCCGGGTGGCGAGGGCGCCGCCATCTTCTTGTGGTTCGCGCATGCGCAGAGTAGACCTAGGTGCGGTGGCCAGCAGGAGAGCTCGCGCATGCGCAGGGATGAGCCCGCGAAACCCTAGCCTACCAGGGAAGGCTCTAGGCAGGGACTACGAGTCCCATGAGCCTCTGCGCACCCCACGTGATGCCAGGGAGCCAATAGGGCTTAGGATCTCCCTAGAGGGGGAGAATAAATACATTTCGCGCGCGGCAGAACGTCAGTTGGAGCTGGGAGCTAGGAGGGAGCAGGAAGGGTGTAGGGAGCAAGTAAAGCTCCTGCACCAGGTAGGTCCCCCATATCCCAGGTAGGCCCCAACTCACCACCAGGCTAGTGGGTAATTGATAAGGGATGGCCCTAGGTTAGGGACACTGCCCTTAGGTTCGTGAGGTGCCTTATTGTCCGGTCACAGCGGTCAGTGCTGTGAGGGCGGACAAGAGGGCATAGTGTCAGGTTGCAGTGCGTTGCAGCCAGGATTAGGAGAGGTTAGGTAGGAGTGAGTCAGAGGGGACCCGGGTGGGTACGGGAGAGGTAGTGGGGGTGCAGGGGGTCAGGGACCCACCTGCATAGGATAGGCGACCCCATAAGCCCCCAGGAGTTTTCCCCAAAAGCCATTCAAGGTTGCTGTGCTGTAGGGACGGCCTATAGTACAGCGAGTGTCACCGTAGTTCTTAAGAGTCAGTTAGGGACTCAGCGGACGCTGCACATCCGTGCAGCGAGTTGGGCGGAGGTTTTCATTGCGGCTGCAGCAATCATCCGAGTGGGATCGTCCTGGAGGTGGTTCCGGTGTTCTTCGGTCGTCGGATCCTTTGCAAAGCCAGTTGCAGATCCGAGCATGGGAGTGCTCGGCAGGTACTTTAGATCTACAAGTGCACCAACGGGCCCATTAGTTTCCTTAGTGACTGCGCAGTCACCCATATCCTCTCTCTGCAAGAGTGCGGGACATTGGGTGGGGAATTATTGGACACGGGGTAGGATCACCCGGTGTTGGGGGAAGCGTCCGGTGAGACGCCTTGGTTAGTGTCTCCTCTAGAGAGGGACACCTGTTATTCTGTTGATGGTATATGTGTCGTATGTTCTCAAGTAAAAGGTATTGGTTATCATACACACGGTGTGCGAGTATTTGTATGTGTCCTGCGAGGAACAATTCCTGCTCTGCTGGGAACCATCGCAGGTGGAGTCGCTGCACCGAGTACAGGGTTACTCTTAATATAATTGCACCGCACCAAGTACAGGATTACTCTTAATATAATTGCCCCAGGTTCCCCGTAGCGGAAGCTCAGCCCTCCTGTGAGCTTAACAGGTAAAGCACCACACCTGGTTACACTGTATGTTCTCCGCACCCACACTATAACTGCGATTGGGTGGGGGAATACCCGTTACATCTGGAGGCGCTGCTGAGATAAGACCTGGGGTGCCCTGTTCCATTTTTTTTTTGTCAAATTGTCCCACCATGTTTGTGAAGTCCGGACGCAAGGGCTTTGAGGCAAGATTTTAGCCCCCGCCGTGTGGTGGCCGTAGGAGGCCTTCCCGCAAATATATCAGATGTGGAGGTCTGTAATCATACTGTATGCGTAAAATCCCCGGGTGGCCGGAGTGCCACGGCGTAATTGAATGAGTAACCATTATATTGGTATACCCTTAGACACTTGTTTGCTACAATCATAACAAATTTAATACATAGCTGTAGTATTTCAAGGGATAAATGATTTTGGGACACCTATTCCACAAGCATAAAACCTTACATGAAACCCATTTGTATTTATCTGGGCCCAAAAGAGATTTGGGCATCAAACTGGCTGCTAAACTGAGAATGGGTGCCAATATTTACTCATTTGAATAAGTAGCTGCAGTGTTTCCATGGGTTAATCGCTTTGAGTCACCTATTTCACAGTGGTTATGCACAAAGGGAGATCCCCTATGTAACCCCTATCTTGCCTGCCCCCCAAAAAAAGAGTATGGGCATCAATAACAGTTGTTAAATTGGACACAGGTGCCTATTTTTTTTTTTTTTTTTTTAAACAATTTGAATAAGTGATTGTATTTTTCCAAGGGTTAAATGACTTTGGACCACCTACTGTACAGTGGCTATCGAAAGAAGGGGATCCCTTACATAAAACCTGTATTTAGCCGGGCCCAAAAAGGGTATTGGCATCAAAACATGTGCCGAACTGGTCACGTGTATCCGAGTTTCATACAGTAGCTCTAACTACACGTATATTAATATAACTGGTAAGCAATGCACATTTAATACAGAACAGATATGAATGATACTTTTAGTAAGCAAAGAGAGTACGAAGTACTGTAAAAATAATCATTTCTTGAAAGCCTTTTAAACACGTAGGTGAACCATAAATTGATGCAGTATTATGCTTTGACTTTACAGACATATTATAAATTAAAACAGCAAAATACATAAGTTCCTTTTAAAGTTTTCATAAATTCAAATAATTACACATAGGTACCCTGTGTTGATATAAACTGGGGAAAAAACATAACTGCCTGACCCAGTACATTTGTGGATAAACAGTAGAATGTAAAATACTGTACATGGGCAAAAGTGACTTGCTCTTGGAAACCTGCAGATAATTACAGCCATCTGTTCTGATGGCCAAATCATTTTGGAGCCAGGCAAAATTGATGGTGGGCTTTAAATAGAGGACCAATTTCTACACTATAAAGAACCCTTGTGAAATATGTAGGCAAAAGTCATTTCATCCTTGAAATACTACAGCTGCTTCTTGAAATTATTTAAAATTGGCATCTGAGACTAGTTTGCCACCTGTTTTGGTCCCCAAACCTTTTTTGGCTAAATACAAGCTTTATGCAAAGGCTCCAACTCTGTCAATATCTACTGTGATATAGGTGGCCCAAAAGCTTTTATCCCTTCAAATACTGAAACTACGTTATTCAAATTGTACCTGTTTTGATGCACAAATATTGTTTGGGATGGGTTAGTGCAACTAGGTGTGACACAGGAATTCATCTTCTGTTGATAAACACAGTGGGATGTGACCCACATTCATTTAACCTTTAAAATACTGCAACTACTTATTCAAATGGATAAATATTGTTACCCGTACCCAGGGTGGCACCTGTTTTGATGCCCAAATTCCTTTTGGGGCAGACGATATGCAAATGGGTTTTATGTAAGGGACTGGGAAATAGGTGGCTCAAAGTCATTTTAGTGTTGCACTGTAACTAGGCATTAAAGTCATAACCTTTTCATTCTCCCATATCTTATGATGTCATATAACACCAAAGATGTATTTATATATGGAAACAACATAATTATTGTTGAACGCCATTTAAAAATAAGCCTGTGTTTGCCGTACCTGCTATTAGTGCATTCACCTTTTTTGTATACTCTGAGGTAGATAAATACTAAAGATGCATCATTTGCATGTTACTTCCCAGAATCCCTGGCTGCAGTGGAAGCACTGTAGGCTAAAAGATAATGGTGAAAATCAGGGTTGCAGACCTGTCTAAGGCTGCGGTCCCAGTGACTGCCACAGCGCACGCCACGGTGTGCACTGTGCGCACAAGCACCGGCCCCCCAGTCACTCAGGGCCGAGTACATGCGTTGGCGCACACTCAGCAGCCGCGCTGTACTGCAGGATTCCACACACTCAAAAAAATTGTGTGTGGAACTTGCGACGGAGCCGTGGCCACGCCCCCGCTGGCGGTTCAGCAAATGAGGGCGAACCAGCTGCGTGAGGTCATAGCCACGCCCCCGCAAAAACCCGACCACGCCTCCTCCCGTCGCATCCTCTCCCTCTCTCCTGAAGACCGCAGATCGCGGTTAGTGCTGTGCACGCGCCGCCACCCCGCCGGGCGCGCGTGTCACAGTGTTGACTGGGACCGCAGCCTGAGACATGTGAATGTGCTCACAAATTATATTTTTATTAACTGCATTACCAAACTTTTGCCATGTATGATGAAAGAGATCTGTAAATAACATTATTTTTATATATTTATTTGCATACATCTACAATCACCTCCACAGGCAGAGACCATCTAAATTACTATATGCACCAGAAAATAATCTTAATATATAAATTCGAAAGGTTAGTGCTAGATGCGGTGAATCTGATTGGTCCGTGGCCACCCCGACTCTCATTGGCCAAGAGGTACGCCCCACTGTGACACACACATAGACACTATGTCCGCCCTCCCATAGTCAGCCTCCCACATGACTTTCATTGGCCAAAAGGTACAGTGACATCACTGACACACACCTACTTCACTCTCATACACTTGCACTGACACCATACACCCAGAGAACCCCTGCGGAGTCCTTGTTAAGTTTACATCTCACACTCTCACCCCTGTCTACACACACACACACACACACACACACACACACACACACACACACACACACACACACACACACACACACACACACACACACACACACACACACACACACAGTCACCCCTATGTACAGAGGCGACCAACTTTATTCTAACTCGGCTAGTTCCGCAAATTTCAGAATATCCCGGTGATGTTCGGTTTTGTATCGTTTTCGCCCGGAGTGTATTGCGTTATTTTCCCGGCTGTGATTTAAGCATTTTATTCCCGCTGGCTGCAATACTGCAATGCCGTGTAAAAACACATGGGGGCGTTTGCGAGCTGTTGTCTTTGAAGCCGTCCCCTATAACCCCTAACATACAGTACATCAATGAAAACCTGTCACATGGTACTAGAGCCAATCAGAGTAGGGATGGAGTTCCCACGCTCTGATTGGCTCTAGTACCATGTGACAGGTTTTCATTGACGTCACATCCTTTCTCCCCCAAGCCTCTGTCACATGGTATACTAGAGCCAATCAGAGTAGGTATGGAGTTCCCACGCTCTGATTGGCTACCGTACCATGTGACAGGTTTTCATTGACGTCACATCCTTTCTCCCCCAAGCCTCTGTCACATGGTATACTAGAGCCAATCAGAGTAGGTATGGAGTTCCCACGCTCTGATTGGCTACCGTACTGGGTGCTGAGCTCAAGGACTGACTCCAGAAAGGAGAATAACAGCAGCACTTCCAACAAAGAGGGACAAGTGCCTATCTGGGTGCCCCCTTCACATAACCCCCCTGCACCTCACATCGCCCCCTGCACCTCACATCACCCCCCCCTTGCAAATCAACCCCCCTTCCCTTGCACATCACCCCCCCCCTTGAACATCAACCCCCCCTTGCACATCAACCCCCCCTTCCCTTGCACATCAACCCCCCCTTCCCTTGCACATCAACCCCCCCTTCCCTTGCACATCAACCCCCCCTTCCCTTGCACAACACCCTCCCCCTTGCACATCAACCACCCCCCTTGCACATCAACGCCTCCTTCCCTTGCACATCAACCCCCCTTCCCTTGTACATCAACCCCCCCTCCCTTCCTTGCACATATCCCCCTGCACATAACATCACCTCCTCGCCTCCGATCACGGCGGGACTGGCCGCGCTCGCAAGCAGTGGGCACCGGAAAAGTGCCGCACTTGAGAGCGGGCTCGGCTCCCCCGGGGAGGAAGGGGAGAGCGGGCTTGGCTCGCGGGGGGAGGGAGAGCGGGCTCGGCTCGCGGGGGGAAGAGGGAGAGCGGGCTCGGCTCGCGGGGGCAGATAGAGCGGGCTCGGCTCGCGGGGGCAGGGAGAGGGGGCTCAGGAGGAGGAAAGCAGCCGCCGCCGTGGGCCGTGTGATGTGCAGGCCTGCCCTATATCCATACCTCTCCAATCCCCGCCACTGCTCAGTGTTCAATGGGGGAGGTTGACGTCGGCGGAGTGACGTTGACGTCGGCGGCATGACATTGACGTCGGTGACAGATTAGCCCTGCCTGCCGACACGCCCACAACCCGCCTCCCAAGCGCGCTTGCTATCTCCTCTGCCAGGACAGCAAAAAGCTCCTGGTAGAGCGAGCGGCAGCAAGCAACAGCGAACAGCAGCACAAAAGTGCTTACTATGTCCCAGGCCTCATACATCCAGTAGCGCAAGCACGCTGCCTAGGGGTCACACTCGACTCCTCTCTCACATTCTCCTCTCACATTCAAAACGTATCTAAAACCTGTCGCTTTTTCCTCCACAATATTACAAAGATACGCCCTTTCCTCTGTTGCTCAACTGCTAAAACTCTGACACAGGCCCTTATTTTTCAATCTCGCCAGGGATCTTACCTGATCCGCAGTCCCTCAATGTACTATACTGGAGGGGAGGTGTTCTCTACCTGTCTTCCGATGTCTCCCGTGTGAAACTTGAGAGTCAGATCTGAAGAAAGCAGAATAGGTTATTTCGGTGTATGTATATGACAGTTAAGATAAGATAAAACAGAGAGAGAGTGGGTGAGGGTGACAGGGAGAGAGAGGGGGGAGAGAGAGAGAGATGGGGAGAGAGAGAGAGAGGGGAGAGGGAAGGGGAAGAGACAGAGGGGGGAAGAGAGAGAGGGGGGGAGAGAGAGAGAGAGAGAGAGAGAGGGGGGAGAGAGAGAGAGAGGGGGGAGAGAGAGAGAGAGGGGGGAGAGAGAGAGAGAGGGGGGAGAGAGAGAGAGAGGGGAGAGAGAGAGAGAGAGGGGAGAGGGAAGGGGAAGAGACAGAGGGGGAAGAGAGAGAGGGGGGGAGAGAGAGGGAGGGGGGGAGAGAGAGAGGGAGGGGAGAGAGAGAGGTGGGGGAGAGAGAGAGAGGTGGGGGGGAGAGAGGGAGGGAGGGGGGGGGAGAGGGAGGGAGGGGGGAGAGAGGTGGGGGAGAGAGAGAGGTGGGGGAGAGAGAGAGGTGGGGGAGAGAGAGAGGGTGGGGGAGAGAGAGAGGTGGGGGAGAGAGAGAGGTGGGGGAGAGAGAGAGGTGGGGGAGAGAGAGAGGTGGGGGAGAGAGAGAGGTGGGGGGAGAGAGAGAGGTGGGGGAGAGAGAGAGTGGGGGAGAGAGAGAGGTGGGGGAGAGAGAGAGGTGGGGGAGAGAGAGAGGTGGGGGAGAGAGAGAGGTGGGGGAGAGAGAGAGGTGGGGGAGAGAGAGAGGTGGGGGGAGAGAGAGAGGTGGGGGAGAGAGAGAGGTGGGGGAGAGAGAGAGGTGGGGGAGAGAGAGAGGTGGGGAGAGAGGAGGTGGGGAGAGGAGAGAGGTGGGGGAGAGAGAGAGGTGGGGGAGAGAGAGAGGTGGGGGAGAGAGAGAGGTGGGGGAGAGAGAGAGGTGGGGGAGAGAGAGAGGTGGGGGGAGAGAGAGAGGTGGGGGAGAGAGAGAGGTGGGGGAGAGAGAGAGGTGGGGGAGAGAGAGAGGTGGGGGAGAGAGAGAGGTGGGGGAGAGAGAGAGGTGGGGGAGAGAGAGAGGTGGGGGAGAGAGAGAGGTGGGGGAGAGAGAGAGGTGGGGGAGAGAGAGAGGTGGGGGAGAGAGAGAGGTGGGGGAGAGAGAGAGGTGGGGAAGAGAGAGGTGGGGGCGAGAGAGAGGTGGGGGAGAGAGAGAGGTGGGGGAGAGAGAGAGGTGGGGGAGAGAGAGAGGTGGGGGAGAGAGAGAGGTGGGGGAGAGAGAGAGGTGGGGGAGAGAGAGAGGTGGGGAGAGAGAGGTGGGGGAAGAGAGAGGTGGGGGAGAGAGAGAGGAAGAGGGGGAGAGGAAGAGGGGGAGAGAGGAAAGAGGGGGAGAGAGGAAAGAGGGGGAGGAGAGGAGGGGGGAAAGAGGGGGAGAGAGGGGGGGAGAGGGGGGGGGAGAGAGTGGGGGGAGGGAGAGGGGGGAGAGGGGGAGAGTGGGGGGAGAGGGGGAGAGGGGGGGGAGAGAGAGGGGGGGGGAGAGATGGGGGGAGAGGAGAGAAGGGGGGAGAGAGAGAAGGGGGGAGAGAGAGAAGGGGGGGGAGAGAGAGAGTGGGGGGAGAGAGAGTGGGGGGAGAGAGAGAGAGTGGGGGAGAGGGAGAGAGAGTGGGGGAGAGAGAGAGTGTGGGGGAGAGAGAGAGAGTGGGGGGAGAGAGAGAGAGTGGGGGGAGAGAGAGAGTGAGTGGGGAGAGAGAGTGAGTGGGGGGAGAGAGAGAGAGTGGGGGAGAGAGAGAGAGTGGGGGGGAGAGAGAGAGAGTGGGGGAGAGAGAGAGAGTGGGGGAGAGAGAGAGAGTGGGGAGAGAG